>NW_028232827.1:39646652-39650367 GCF_057557595.1 Rhyacophila brunnea | reverse complement strand
GATCTCTGCGGAGGTTTTTTTCCCGCCCGCCCTCCTCACCGATGGACCCGGTGACCAGCGGTATGAATGGTGGGATACGGCCTCGCATACGCGAGAATGTTTCCAACTTTTCCAGTTTTCGCCCTAACTTCCAGAATATCGTGTGAAACCCTTCTGTGGGGCGTTATATGCCCGCGGGCGCATGAACTCGGTGACGGATCGACCTTTAACATGTGACTCTTGACTTAACCGGCGATCGATCGGCCATACAAAATTTTGACACGTCAGCTTACGCGTCCGCCGTATTTCGATATTTATCAAACGAATACAACGCGAGTCAAGGTCGGTCAAAAAGAGACCGTAAAAGAAGAGGTTAATTAAAGCGAGATATGCTATCGTGTGGGCAAAATGACACAATCGCGAACGGTGCTCGCGGCATTTATTTTTCAAATTTCAACAATAACATATCGCCGATCTTCCTGGAGGCGCCGAGTTTTCGAATATATATGCGACGCGCGCATCGCCACTTCGCCTCGTCATTCGCTGGCTATTTTGAGATACCTCCCCGAAAGCATAGACACTAGAGGTGTGACCGCGCCCCTTCTCTCTATATTTATGGTCAGCGCTCGCCGTGCTTATTCAAATTGTGAGCGACGGCGACATCTGTGTGTCGCTAAACGAGATGACTTGACACATTGACATTGTATCCGTCGTCGATTGCATTATTTGACAATCCGATCGACAATAAAATTATTACTGTATGATTGTCATACGATTGCTTTAAATACTTATTCATTTCAATTTACATCGGACATCACAGCTGTCATTTGCATACTAACCTAAAATATCATTATGATGCATTATCTCATGCATTACGATTCAACAATAAATTATTGTACCTATATGTACCTATATGAGAGAATTGCATAGATGATATTTATTATACGTTACCCATCTTATAGTACCTGCTTATTCATTTCAATGTTCGTAGACGTCAGATTATGTCGACGATTGTCATTGTCGTGTCGGTCGAATACTTCGACTCTCATCTTCATACCTACCTACCTACCTATCTTATAATTATAATATCCTTATATTTGGTTACGTCCCCCATATCGATAGATGCTTGCTTTAAATAATAAAATTATTCATTCTAATCTGCCTCGCGTAAATGAATATGTCAAACTGACATTTGCGATCGATGTTGACCTATACATAATAAATTATTATTGCCCTGTAAATAAATAAATAAATAAATAAATTTATCAAAGCATATTTAGATACAATTATTAAAGTTTAATTATATTATTATTAACTATTAAACAATAATTAATGGCAGGCTGAATTTTGAGAATACATAACCGATTAGTTTTATATTGACTGTTAAGTATTTCCGTATCCGCAATACTGACGACATCTCTTGAGAAATACTTGAAACGGCTTGTTCACGTGTCTTAAATTAATTCAAGTAAGCGCGCACAGATGGCGGGACATCTGTTTGTCTCTGATCGAACTCATTTGACACATCATAACCTAACTATAAAATTGCATTTGACAATCGATTCAACAATAATTATTATCGTATGAGAGAATATAATATAGGTAGACACCTTATTATTGCATTCACCACCCGTCTCGATTGCTATTGTGTGCATTATGTGTAGATGCTATTCCTAATCTAGCTTTTGCATTTGACATTCGATTGATGCACTATTAAATCAACAATCACTGTATAAAAAGACATACGTAATGATCGGAAGACCACACACATAATATATGCTATTGTGTTCCTATATGATGCATTATCCATACTGAGCCTCCTCGATGCTCTCCGAAAACATCGACTGTCATTCGCACGCATACCTAACTTATGATTATATTAACCTTGTTTATAAGATAGATATACATTATTAGGTTAAAGCCGCTTCGTGATCGTGCTATCTCATAACTGTCCATCGGCAATTTCAATAGATACTCGCTTTCGTCAATCACATTAACTCCGCGAGATATCGCGTACAATTTTTGACAGGTGAAAATCATAAGCGCATAATGTTCCTCGATTTCATTTTGTTTTACCTTATGTGATATAATTAGATATCGCTTGATACCATTGAACATTAAATGATCACTCAAATAGCATTCTAAAGGTTTACGAGAGCATTAAAGTTAGATAAATAATATCATAGCGTCGAAACGTCAAAGTGACATATCGTGAGGTAGCGAGTATTTACATAAAAAAAATGGATCGAGTAACCCTGACTGCCTACAGGGATACTCTAACATGTTAATGATAAATGTTGTTATATTATTTAGATAAAATAAAATAACAACACATTTAAATTCACATTAATTATTATATTAATTAGAAATATTACTATCAAGTGTTGGAAATTAAACATTTCAACATGTATATTATATTCTATATGATTGCCTCAAGGTTTTTTTCAAGACTAATTTTCATATCATATTAAATGATATTATAATCATTTATGATATGATTATAATGACAATATAACTTAGTTTATATTATTTATGACATAGTTAATATAATTTCTAAACTGTTTATGTAGTTAATATAATTTACTAAGTTACTCAATATAAATTATTTAAGTTTAATAAAATATCTAATAAATCAAACACAATATCTGACATGTTTATACGTAAATATAGTTGATAAATATCTAATGTTTTTTTTATTATAATTTATATGAATAATATCTTTGGGTTTCTACAAGTTTAATGAAAAGTCCAATAATTTTAATGTAATATCTAAAATATTTATATGTAAATATAGTTGAAAAATATCTTAATATTTTTTTTATAATTTATATGAATAATATCTTAGGGTTTCTACAAGTTTAATGAAAATTTTAATAATTTTAATGCAATATCTTAGATGTTTATATGTAAAAAAAACAGTACATAAGCTTCTAATATTGTTATTTTAATTTCTTTGAGTAATATCTTTGAGTGTCTACAAGTTAAATGAAATTTCCAATAAATTTAACATAATTTCTAAGAGGATTAATATATTTTCTCAAATGTTTATATGTTGATAAATATATAATATATTTATTATAATTTCTATGAGCAATCTCTTTGAGTTTCTACAAGTTTAATAAAATTTCACATAAATTTAAAACAATTTCCAACAAGTTTATATGCAAATATAGTTGACATATTTGTTAATATATTTATTATTATATCTAACAAGTATTATTACAAGTTATAACATATTTATTATAACTTCAAACAAGTTTATTATAATATTTAACAAGTTAATTGTATTTAATAATATATTTATTAATATTTCTAACAAGTAAAACTTCTAACAAGATATATAAATTTTCTAACAAGTTATTTATAATTAAATATATATATTTATTATAACTTCTTATAAGTTTTATATAACAATATATTACAATGTGATAAGATATAATGTAACCAACCAATGTAACATAACAATTATCACGTACCTACAGCCCAACCTAACCTAACCTAACCTAACCTAACCTAACCTAACCTAACCTAACCTAACCTAACCTAACCTAACCTAACCTAACCTAACCTAACCTAACCTAACCTAACCTAACCTAACCTAACCTAACCTAACCTAACCTAACCTAACCTAACCTAACCTAACCTAACCTAACCTAACCTAACCTAACCTAACCTAACCTAACCTAACCTAACCTAACCTAACCTAACCTAACCTAACCTAACCTAACCTAACCTA